>NC_056732.1:1409387821-1409390321 GCF_019279795.1 Protopterus annectens | reverse complement strand
TGCAACTATACGGCCAAACTGGAGGCTGAGCTCTCTCAACATAGGACTGGCATGACCAGACAGGAGGAGAAGGTAACCACACACACTATAGACCCAGTCTCACATAATACCATCACAACCTCAAATCATACACATAAACACACAAAGACATACTCGGAGGCTCTGATCAAAAATCTACCAAAACAGCAGAGGCCACCAAAGCAGACACACAAACAACTACCACCTCAGAACACAACACCTGAAACACATAGACCACACAGTCAGAGTGTCAAGCAGTCACAGCCCTTAAGGCCAAACACAATGCCAGACACACTAGTCATTGGTGACTCCATAGTCAGACACACTGACGTCCCGCTCACCAGACTGAGTAAGGAGAAGGTCACAGTAAGCTGTCTGTCGGGTGCTAGAATCCGCCACATAACGCATGCACTCAGGTCTCTCAACAGCAGGTACAAGTACGACTCAATCATTGTCCACGCTGGTGTTAACGACCTGAGACGTACCTCCTTGGACTACATGAAAAGAGACATAGAGGAGCTCTCTGATTATGTAGCCCAAGCAGGTATGACCCTGACCTTGAGCAGTATCCTACCTTCACCAAGAATGATGCCACAATACAGAGATAAGATGATCAGCTTTAACAATTGGCTTAAACTCTGGTGTCATTCAAAGGGATCCAATGTCTGTCTGCCTGGGATGACATGCTGGACAAGCCACGCTGCTTCGCAAGGGACGGCTTGCACTTGTCACCCCTGGGATTCCTGATTTTGGCAAAGGCTCTTGCCACCCCCATAGTGCCTTTTTTAGGCAAGGCTCAAATTCTAAACCTACCACCCTAGAACAAAACAAAGAAAAAAACTAAGGGTAATGCTGCTCAATGCCAGAAGTCTCAACCTCAAGATGCACGCACTCGAGGCCCTTCTCAGTATGGAGAACATCGATGTCTGTGCTATGACAGAAACCTGGTTCAAGGCTCCTGAGAGCACCCCAGCACTATCAGGTTTTACCTCATATCATGCGTTCCGGCCCCAAAACCTGGACAATACCAAGAAAGGAGGAGGGGTATCCATATTCATCAAGGACACCCACACCTCAAGATTGGTGGCATCGCACGATGCATCGGAAACCATCCAGGTGCAATTAACCATAGGCAAGACTGCTCTGCAATTTGTAGCATGTTACAGGCCACCCTCGCAAACTCAGGAACCTCATATGGCCTTCCTGAAAACACTGGAGGGGATAAATGTATCTCCGAACACCATCATACTAGGTGACTTCAACTACCCTAATATAGACTGGGAACACTACTCAAGCCCAAACACTCTAGCCCAAAAGTTCCTGGAATTCATAAACTCAAATGCCATGGAACAACTAGTCACCATCCCCACAAGAGGAGAAAACATACTTGATCTCATCATCACGAACATGGGAGCACAATGTTCAACGCCGGTAGTATACCCCTCACTGGTGAGATCTGATCACAAACTAATCTCGCTGGAGGTCCTCATCCCGCCCCCCCCCAAATGAAAAAGACCACAGTAAAGAACTTCTCCGTAGCCGACTTCACACTTCTAAAGACTAGTGTGGTCTCCTTTAAGGCCCCTGAGCCGGCGGTTAACATTACTCAAACCGCTGAATCACTTACAAATGCCTTCTACCAGCACCTGCAGGGCTGCATGGATCAGGCAATCCCAAGCAAAACAAAGACTCTTTGTACCAAAGGCAAGCGTCCAGTCTGGTGGACCCCAGCCATAAACAAACTCTACAACAAAAGGAGAAAGCTACTACAAGATAGAGCAAAATCCTTAAAAGGTAAGACACCGCTGATCGCTATAAGTAAAAGCTAAGAGCTCTCATAAAATCATCCAAAGCTAATTTTGAGAAAAAATAGCTAAGGACTCTAAAGACAACCATAAGGCATTCTTTAGCTATGTCAGAAACCTAGGAGGAAACTCCCAGATATGCTCAGAATTAGTTCAAAATGATGTGAAGATTACTGATCCTACAGACATTGCCAACATACTGGCTGAAAGGTTCAGTGCAAACTTCTCCCCTCCCCTAAAGGAGAGATACCTGTAGCAAATGATTCTACCGCCCCAAACACCTCTAATGCGCAGGTGAGAATTGCTCCCTCCAAGGCGAAGACCACAGCACCGATGGGACCTGATGGTGTCCCGGCTGTGTGCTCCATGAACTCAACGAGGAATTAAACCCACAGTTAGGACAGCTGTTTAATCTTAGTCTCACCTCCGGATACGCACTCCAGGAGTGGCGACAGCGACTGTGGTCCCACTCCACAAAGGCGGTGCCTCCACCGACCCTGGAAATTACCGTCCCATTAGCTTGACAAGCCTTATCTGCAAAGCCATGGAGAGGATCATAATGGATCTCATAAATAAAGAGAGAGGGAACTTGCAGACTTTGGATCCAACCCAGTTTGGCTTTGTCAAAGGCAGATCATGCCTTCTAAACTTGGTTGACTTTTTCAAACAGTCACCAA